>NW_027494260.1:0-25827 GCF_021521415.1 Bidens hawaiensis | reverse complement strand
TGATTTTACGTTAAGGGCAGTCTTGGGTTTGTTTGAAGAGTTAACAGAAGATTTTGAACCATACATCGTTTGTTCAAACTCTTCTGATTCACATAGAATGTGATTATCAGAATGAATGTTCTTGTCTTAACAATTTCTTCTTGTTCGTTTAACTCTTCAATCGAACCGTCAACCTCATTCTCCGTAAATACCGATTTACTTTTAATGTGAATGGTATCATGAGTCGTTTTAACAGACTCAACATTTTCAACATTCTTTGAATGCTTTCATGTTTTCTTCTGAGGTTGAATTAATTTGAACAGTTTTAGGTTCAACAACCTCAGGAATACTCGAATAATCATTCTGAATGGTGGAGGAATTTCCACAAATCCTAACTGGCTTTACGTTCTTTTGATGAGAATGATTGACTTCGATAATCTCATTCAAAAGAAACGAAGAATCCCGAAACTTGCTTATTTTATTTTTTAATTCTTGAACTTTGTTTTCAAGTTTAGTTATGCTGGTACACAACTTGAATATTTCTTGAAATGTTGCTCTATTATCACAAGTTTACAATTCACCTCAGCTTTCAAATCGTGATTGCTCACAGACAGATTTTTAACTTTTTAAAATGGATTGATCCAAAAGTTTGGATTTCTATCTGTGTCATTCCTTTAGCATTGAAAGTTCATTAAAGAATTGATCATTCTGTTGCAAAGCCGATTCAAGTTTACACTTTAGCTTGCAACATTTATCACACTCAGTAATTACTTTAGTAGTGAATGTCTCATGCGATTCATTAACCGATACATTAAACGATGAATTCATATAAACATCTTCAATTTTTGCCATACAAGCGAAAGATTCATTGCTCAACAGTTGAGTTGTCAGACTCTGTTTCTTACTTAGATGTAACATCCTCATCTGATAAGTTCTCCCCACTTGCATCCATGAAATGCTCAGCATGTTCAACCTTGCACGATTCGCTTGATTCCCTAAGAGATTCTGTGACCAATCCAAACCCTCATTCATAACCAAAGCCTGTGAACTGTTGGCTTTAACCTGATCCCTATCAGTCTTCGCTAACTTCTCGGGCACATTTATGCTTTTGCACGAGTTACGATCTGAAGTACGAGGACCGGTATATTCCTTCTCTGGCTTGTCACACTCTTTCGCTATATGGCCGAATTCTTGACAATTGTAGCATTCACTTTTAATTTATCAATTTCTACCCGTTTGTTAAGAATGGGTAGATCCTTTCCGGTTCTTTGCATAAACCGCTTTACCTTACGAATGATCATGGCCATGTTCCATTTCAGGTCCATGAGTTCAAGATCGTATGGATCGATTTGATCGTAGTCCTCGTTAATGAGTTCATTTGTGGCAATTTTACTCCGCACAAGATGTTCATGCGAGGACATGAACGCACACAGGAAAGAGAACTGCTGTTCAGCCTCTTTCATGTTTACATTAGGGGGTGAACCAGACGGACTTGAATAAGTGGTAGATCCCGATACCATAAAGCATACATTAGAGCTGATTACTGCTTGGAGTTCCATTAGTAAAACTTTGAGAAAAGAAAGATTTAATCGGGACTGAACTGCTATTGCTGTTCGCAGGTAACTCTCCACCATATAGTGTAGGATTCTGGCAATCCTTTAATGAAGTCTGACACTTCATATCATATTCACGTTCCTCAAGTTTATTAATAAACTCTTCGGCCGTGAGATTTTCATTTTTGAAATAGCCATTCTCCTTCAAAACAAGTAAGAAGGTGGAATACGTTGCATGCAATGCATTCTTCAATATGTCCATCTTGTCCACCTCGCTTGGTTCTAACTTAACCGTGGACATCTCAGCAATAAGATGATAGAACCTGCTAATCATCTCCTCAACAGTCTCGTTCTTGAGCAATGTAAAGTTTCAAAATTGAAACTTCACCATCGTTTTCTTTCTCTCAATTGTATTACCCAAGCTTCGAGTCTTCAATTGGGTAAATAGAGTCTTGCATGGCTTAATATGACTGAATTGATGGAAGATGTTTTCAGGTAAAGCCATGGTCAATTTTGAGTAAGCCTTCTCTCATTATCCATCTCTTTGACTTCATTTGCCTCATACATGCTGAATAATTTGTCAGAATATCCAATAGTCGCACTCCCGACTTACGGAGGCGATATACAACATCCAAATGATGAACACATTCGGGATGAAACGAACCTAGATGTGCTCAGAACCTCAGTTACCATCTTGCAAAGTCAGAAAGTTTAAGCAGCTTAGGTTACTTATTGTGAGATCCTATTTCGTTTTCCATCGTAAGAATTTGCTACATTAACGCATTCTGCAAGGGTAAAACGTAATACGAGGCAGGAGATGACATTGTTTTCACCGTTTGAAACTCAAAGGACTGAAATTAACAACTATGAAAATTTGATCAACATGAATGAGATACACGAATAGGCATGAATGAGAAGTTTACTGCAGACACGAATGAACACAAAGGATACTTTAATTCACACGAATGAGTGATTACTATTCATATGATGACACACGAATGAGACACGAATTGGCTTGACACGAATGCGAGTGACGAATACTGTTTTTACGAATGCAATTAGTTAACGAATGAGTAAGCTTAACGAATGGATTAAACGAATAGGTTTTCTATAACGAATGAGTCCTAATTCATGATTGATCAGTTACAACTAACTGACAGCTAGCACGAATCAGTTACAAATGATTAATGAATGAAGATTAACGAATACCCACTCATCCATACGAATGAGCATTCATCGTTTGTCCAGAAATTCAAACTCGTCTAAATCTTATCTATTCACCACAAACCTACCTCTAATCGACTCGGAGTTCACTTCCGGACACGTTCGGACTCAAGCCAAACCTCAATACACCTCAAATCAAAACCAATTCTCAATTCAAATACTCACAATTCCCACCATAACCTCAATCCGTACCAAAACTCAATATCAATACAATTAACTAACAAATCTGTCAATAATACTCAATTAACATCATTTCGAAACTCTAATTCATTCAATTAGGTCCAAATTGATGTTTATATGAATAAACTAATGTCTCTATTACTAATTTACTATTAAACACTACAATTAATCAATCTAATCGATATGTATCAATTCGTAGATCGGAATCCCCTTGGCTTTGATACCAATTGAGAGAACTCAACTAAGCCTGAAGAGTCTAGTTCTTTGATAACAACGTGTGATTCGGATTCATTACGACTAATGATTCAAATTTATTACGATTAGGTGTATTACGATTATGAATTGATTACAATTAGTATGTGTGGCTAGAGAGAATTTGGAAGAGTAACAGTATGGTAATGTAATTAGGAAATTTTCATATTAACTTAGAATAATGTACAGGATATATATAGGAGATGAGTTAATTCATTAAGACATATCTTAACGAATGACTCATTCATTACATTAACATAGACGAATGACCCTGAGTCATTCGTTACACATACATTAAATGAATAGCTTACATTCGCTATCACATTCGTTATGCAGGGATAACGAATGCGACTTACATTATGAGAATGGACTCATTCGTTATAGGGTAACGAATGAGCCTTACAATTAGGAGAATGACAATACATTAATAACCAAAATACCCTTAACATATTAAACTAATATAATAGTCAATATAAAGATCGAGACGCCCGAATCATGTATCAATACTTCTATTTATGAAGAACCAGTTATTGTACCTGATCAACCAGTAACACCGATGAAGTTATTCATCTGATGATGACGACTTCTAAGTTTCTTCCTCTGCACCATTTGTTGAATCTCGGGAAGTTTTTGAGACACAAGTTGAAGAATCTTTCCAACCTTCGACTGCTGAATCGGCTGAAGATAACATCACCAACTAACACGACAATGTTATAGTTCCCTAGAATCCGACGCTTAGGATTCATTCTTACCATCCTCGGGAAAGCATTATTGGTGATGTAAATGAGGGATTTCGCACAAGACGACAAATTGCTAACGTATATGAAAATAATTTATTAAACGATAGTGTATTGTATGCATATACGGATATGCATGAAACGGGGATAATGAGTATCGCCAAATATACTGGCTTCCTATCTTAGATTGAACCAACAAGTGTTTCAATGGCACTTCAGGAACCGTCTTGGGTAGAAGCAATGCAGGAAGAACTGCAACAGTTCGTGCGACTGGGTGTATGGGATCTCAATGATCAATCGGTTTGGATTAAGAAAGCTATCCCAGAAAAATGGGTATTTTAATGCAAGAAGGAAGATAATGGGATATTCATGAGAAGCAAAGCACGATTAGTCATCCAAGTTTTTAATCAACAGGAAGGCATAGATTACTCGGAAGTATTACGCTCTGGTGGCACGACTGGAGGCTATACGTATCTTTCTTGCCTACGCAGCTTTCAAGGACCTTAAAGTGTATCAAATGGACGTCAAGAGTGCATTTTTGAATGGAGAAATACATGAAGAGGTGTATGTGAAGCAGTTTCCTGGTTTTGAAGATTCTGACTATCTCGAGCATGTTTACCATTTATAGAAGGCTCTATATGGTCTACAACAAGCCCCGAGAGCTTGGTACAGCACGTTGGCTGACCATTTGATTGATAGAGGCTTCATACAAGGGACTATAGATTGTATCCTGTTCCATCAGACTGTCAAAATTGATCTCCATCTAGTCCAGATTTACGTCGACGATATCATTTTTGGCTCAGCAAAATGACACATTATGTAAGGATTTTGAGAAGACAATGCAGACTAAGTTCGAAATGAGTTCGATGGGAGAGATGAACTTCTTCTTAGGGTTGTAGGTTCACCAGTCTGATTATGGAATCTCCGTTCATCAAATGAAATATATGAACGATGTCCTGAGTCGATTCAAGATAAGTGTCGGAAAAGTCTCCTCGACGCCTCTTCCCATGGGTCATAATTTGTCACTGGATGAATTAGAGGATACTGTTGATCTGACCTTTTATCGAGTTATGATAAGTTATTTAATATATTTAACCGCTTCTCGTCTTGATAATATGTTTGTTGTTTGTCTTTGTGTCAGGTATCATTCGAGTCCCCAAGTGACTCATATGGCGGCTGTTATGCGTATTTTGCACTATCTGAGGGGTAATCTTGACACTAGGTTATGGTATCATAAGGATGAAAGTTTCGATCTTACTACTTATACAGACTTGGACTACGGAGGGTACAAGATCAATTTCAAGTCTAAGTCTTACAACAAAATGTCAATTCTTAGGAAACCGGCTTGTTTCCTGGCAGTGTAATAGCAGACAATGGTACATTGCAGCCTCGAATTGTTGTTCTCAATTTTTATAGATCCAGCAACACTTACGGGATTATGGTTTGAAGTTTCTTACTACTCTCATTTATATTGATAATTCTGCTGCAATTAGCATAACTAAAAATCCTGTTCAACACTCAAAGATGAAACACCAAGATATGATATCATTTTATCTGTGATTGTTTTGAAAATAAAATAATCAATCTTGAAAAATTACACACTGATTTTCAGAAAGCTGACCCTTTTACCAATACATTTGATAAAACACGATTTAACTATTTGCTTAGTATTAATGGTTTAAAAACGTTAAAAGAAATTAAATTTCTCTATTAATCCTTTTTTTTGTACATTTTTTCTTTTATTTTCTTTCTTTATATTTTTGTTTTTAGGGGGAGAAAATCAGAAAAATACAAAAATATTGTGATTTCAGTTTTTATAGATAAAATCTAAAAACATTCAAATATTATAAAACGCCAAAAACATTGCAAAATCCTCCTCAAAATAAGTTTTGAATCAAAAAGGAAAATGATAGTGCATTGACCTAACGGACCTAGCACATGAATAAACTGGACTGAAAAGTGCCATAAGACCAATTGTATGATGTGTATGATAGGCTTGACTGATCATATAGGTTCTGAAAAGGTATAAACCTAAGTACTAGCCGAATATAGTGGTATGGCTTCTTGACGCATAGTTAATATCTGTTTTAAGGATAAAAAGTTTAAAGATTGCTGTGTGTGCATGCGTTAATTTGCAAAGAAATTTAGCTTATTTTTTTTTCTTTTTATTTTGCAAAGAAATTCAACTTTATTTTTTCTTTATTTTTGTTCAAATCTTGGATTTTCTATTGCATGATAGTCATATCCGACATGAGAATTATGATTTTGATATTCTGCTTTATTTTCTTAGTTTTTGTATAAAGTCTTGGACTTTCTCAGCACGATAATACGGTATTATCCGACTTGATTGTTAAGGACTTATACAACTTCAAGTTATTTTATTTTTTTATTTTGTTAAAATGGAACCTTATCTACATGTAGAAATACTGAAAATTTTAACTTTCTATTTTATTTTCTCTTTATTATTTTTGCATGAGACATAGCTAATCAATTTCAAGAAAAGAAAATATGTACATGTGAAAAATCTACTATATGAAAGATATAATAATTATGTCTGATAGGTGGGGTCCATATAAGATTCAGACTTAATTGAACCTTAAAACGTATCATAAAGCTACCCAAAAATATGTGTAAAGTTTAAATTGGACAATTATATCTGTAATCATCATTGCATTATGTGCATAATAAGGCCAATATTGAAACAATGCTTAGGACGTTATCAGTCAATATGATTCCTGCTCGAACTCACAAAAATATGTATTGCTTAATGTATTTTGATTTGATTTGATTTTAGTTTTTAATTTCTGTTTGAAAACGTTAAAATACAAAAAAAAATTTGGTGTGTTTTGATATAAAATTTTAGAAAATTCAAAAAGATTTACATTCTGCTTTATTTTCGATTACCAAACTATGAGAATTTAAAATTTGAAAAAGAAAAAGATATTACCCACGTTTTAAGTTAAGTTTTTTAAAGTATTGTTAAAGTATTTCAGCTTTAATTTAAAACTTTTAAGTTAATCAGTCAAGTTACGACTGTTAAAGTATTTTTTATGTAATTACATCGAAAAGTTGATTTTTTTGGTTAATTTAAAGGGTTTTGAATCGCAAAACCATTCGTTAATTTAACTATTCATTCGTTACTATAGTGTAACGAATGTGCTACTTCCGTTATAAAATCACATTCGCTTCCGCTCTATAATAACAAAGGAAGGCTTATTCGTTAACTTGTTAATGAATGAAGAATGAATCAAAAGTTATTCATAAAATCTTAACGAATGAAGGGTCATTCGTTAACTATATTAAACAAATGAACTATTCGTTTCTTGGGAGACGGGTCAAAATGTACGACATACTTAAATCCTTATAGATGAATGGAAGTTCATTCGTCTAACACTTTTACTCTTGAAATCACCAAAATCAAAGAGAAACTATTGCAAAATTATTTTAGATCCTTTGTAACATTAAATCAATATTTGGTTCATCGATTGTGATTCATAAGGTATAGAGGAGTATAATGACTGTTTGAATCTAGGTTTTGGTTTAGCTTTGATTGAATTAGATGTTAAAACCTTAACTAACCAAAATTGAATCAATTAGCCCTTAAAACAGGTCGTGAAAACTTATTGTTTGATTTGATTTTGTTAACAATATGCCATCGATGCGTTTGAACCAAATTTAAATGTAATTAGTCAAGTTTTGAAGGATTTCAGAATTCAAACTGCATGGTTTGACTTTCTGTGTTCTTCACAATTTTGACTTTGACTGTAAATTGTCAAATATGATTCATTTGTTAGTCCATTCGTTTATCAAATAACAAACGAGTTCCATTTGACTCTGACCGAATGACTTCATTCATTGAGTATTCTAATGAATAAACATTTGTTTTATATAAAGAATGTGTTTATTCGTTAATAATCCTTAACGAATGAGATATATTACATTCGTTAATTCTTAAGGGATAATGAATAAATGCATATTTTTCTTTTTCAAAGTATATTTCAAATATTAACTTTTTCGTTTGTGTAGATATGGTTGATATTCCTCATGTGAATATTCTCGATGGCGAGCAAGAGTAGCCTGTTGTTCAAGAGGCATGAATCAGTCAAGCACAATAGGTTGATCAACCTGTTGATAACCACGAGGCCCCGCAAGAAGTAGAATCACCAGTTGTTCCTTTATTGGATTGGGATAAGAAACACAACATTTGTTCTTACAGAAAGACTTCTTTGGCCAAGTTATGGATGGTGACATGATTAGATTTTTGAAGAGATCTAGGATTCATCAAACCATATCAACTGATCTCCTTGTTCATCAAAGTATTATTAGATCGTTCTGGAATACGGATAAATATGTGTGTGGAGAAAATCTCATTACTGCGAAGGTTCAGAATAAAAAGATTACTGTGGATGTTCCTATGATTCGTAAGGTATTGAGGTTTATTGATACGGTGGATGATCGATGTTAGTTTGATCGTGAGTAGATTAGGGAGTTATTTGGTCGATTAAAGTATAAAGGTGATTTGAATTAGTCTATGTATAACAAGGCGAACTTGTGTTAGCATTACAAGTATTTGCTACATGTTTTGATTCATTACCTAGGTGGACGAAAAGGTGGATATGATGAGTGCCGGGTTATGTTACAATCAGCATTTGTAGCACTGGTATTGAACAAACTGTTCAATTTTTAGGAAATGGTATTTTACCAATTAAAGGAGAACTGCACAACGAGGAAGAATACGCTCTTAATGTATCCAAGATTTCTCCCAATGATTATCAACCACTTAGCGCCAAACCTTCTGAAAGCCTGGAGGCTGAAGCAGATCCTATGGTTTTGGAACACATGAATGAAGAAACATTGAGACGTGTTAGATCATACAGGGCTCAGACAACACAAACTAAGCCAAGATATAAAAGATTGATTTGGTCATCCGGCGTATGTTGATCATGTTGCTCCACCTGACGATCGTTGGATCCATGATGATTCGGATTCCGAACATGAAGGTGATGGTAATGGTGGTGATGGAGGTCCTGGAGGTGATGGTGATGGTGGTCAAGCTGTTTATGCTGCAGCTGCTGCTCATAAATGTAAGGGTAAGGCCTATCGCTGTTGATAAGCCTAAGAAGTAAAGAACCCGAAGAGGTGATGTTGTTGAAATCTAAGAGACACAACCGTAAGTTTAATGTGTCTGTTCATGTTCTTGTTATGTATCTACTCCTCAGACATCAGCGATTCCTACATTACCGGTGGTTACACTTAGGACAACAACATCAATAGATCCATGCTTTATGTCGATTCCTTGATCTGTGTTGTCTCCAATGCCTTCTCCACAACAAATTCTGGCTAATACAATCCAACAGTTCCTGCACAAGTGATGCAGAGCCTAGACTTCGCTTTCTTATCATTCATTCAATAAACAAGTCGGCCCAATGCAGTTGATACATCCAAAGTTCTACAATCTGCTAGTACAGCATCAAATTTTCTTGTTAATGAACTTGATACACATGCAACAAAATCAAATGAATGTGATAAACAATTTAAAGAGCATATGGGGGCTGAGTATAGGCAAATGATGAGGCATGTTCAGTATGTTCAGAGAGAAAACCAGGAGTTGAGATCCCTGGTCACTACTCATAGGGGGGGAGGTTGGATAAACAAGACGAGCTGATACTAAAATTAACATGCAAAGATGATAGGCTCAAGAAATTGAAGGGAAATGATGATGCTAAAGATCCCGAGGTTGGTGGATTTGATCAGCAACCAGGTGGTGGAACCTCATCATCTAAGAAAGTTGCAGCTGATGGTGATCCTGACAAGCTATTAGTGGTGTTTCATGATTCCACTAATGTGCAGCCCGTGAAATCTATTAAGGAGAATATGGTGTTACTTGTGGATAATAGAGGGGTGGTTATAAGTATGGTGAACACCGATGAATAGATGAAGCTGAGTTTGTTGTACACTCGTTGACAAAAGAATAAATCGCCTTGCTTCTTAATTTAAACGAAGAGGCCGTGGATGAATTAGAAAAATTGGCTGATGTTAAGGTTAAAAAGTGAGGAGGTCCATCTGGGAATGCGTCTTTGATTACGATGATGTTGAAATGGAGGTCATGACGGCTGAGGAATACCCTGATTTGTATACTCAATCCAAAAATTCAGATGAAGGGATTCCATTGTTCACAACAGAATACTTTCAAGCAGCTGAAGAACGTTTACAGAAAGAGAAAGAGAAGGTAAAAGACAAGGCTAAAGTATCTAAACATGAGACACAAGCTTCGGATGGTATGTTTAAACACAACATGTCAAATATGAACACGATGATCGAGACCCTGAGATACGCTGAACGTGAAGATTATCTGGAATCGATGGGATTCCATTCTTCACAAGAGAATACTTTCAAGCAGCTGAAGAATATTTATAGAAGGAGAAAGAGATAGTGAAAGGCAAGGCTAAAGTATTTGAACCTGAGACACAAGCTTCGGATGGTATGTTTACACACAACAAGTTGAACATGAACAAGATGATTGAGACCCTGAGATACACTGAACGTGAAGATTATCTTCAATCGAAGGCTCTAGAATCAACGTACCAAATGAAGAAGTTTGCTGCAGTCAAGACGGTTAAAGGTAATATTATCACGTAGATGTATGAACTGGATCTGAAGGTAGGCGTTGTAAAGTGCATGGGATTCGGCATTACAGGCATATTACTGATGTGCTTACTATGTCTTGTTGAGATGTTTGTGCATTAGCTGCCAAGCCATTCATGAACCGAGGAGGAAATCAATTAGTTGATTGGTTTTATCATCACTTGGTACACAAGGAAATTTATGACTTTAAATTCTTCAACATGCAGGTGCCAAAGCGTAAGTATATTAATAAGATTGATCCGTGCACGGGTTGGAGAAAGCTCGTCCTTAAAGTAAAGCCACCACGCACTTTGAAGAAAGTACCTTTAAAGATGTCTCCACATAGTCTTTAAAAAAGGTTCAATAGGTGGTATTACGATGATAGGACTGGAGAGGCTGTAATCGTATTGGGATCTAGGTTGAAGATCGAGTTCATAAGGATTACTTATTGATCTGATGTGGCTAGTCAACCAACAATGATGTATTATTCAAGAATTGGATCACATGGGCACAGGTTAAAGACAGTGAGCAAGCTATGTAGTTCCAGAGAGTCATACACGTATGCCATGCATTTGGAATCCATAGCTATGCGGATTGGAAGACTAGCATGTTCAAGCCATAAAGTAATTTAACATGTGGTATTATGATGATCAAACAGATGAAGCAGTGATTGTTTTGGGTTGATGTACTAAATTAGACTTTATTAGGATATTGGATCCGAAAGTGGCTGGTCAACCGGTTTGAATCTGATAATGACCAGCTATTCAATAATCAGATCAGATGGACGCACAATAAAGAAAATGAGCTAGCTATGCAATTCCAACGTGTTGTTTGTGTTTGTCATGCTTTTGGAATTTATAGTCGTGCCGATTGGAAGACCAAAAGATTCAGGATGTGAAGACGACAAAGCTCAAGATGAGCGGGAATTTCTTGATACATCAGAAGACGTCTCATTCTTTGTTTTATCGTCTTTATAACAGACCTAATGTATACGGGCTATTTTAATGTAAAGTTTATTCGCTATGGCTGGTATAGCGAATGAGAACAGTTTTGTGGCTCATTCGTTGGGGGATGCTTAACGAATGACGGTTAAAGTATAAGGGGCCATTCGCTAAAGATGTTTGGCGAATGTGGCTCATTCGCTATGCATGTATAGAGAACCATCTTCTATAAATACCCCTTGTAATCTATTCATTTATTAAAGTTCTTAGTTTATTGAAATCCTCTTGTTATGTTTTCAAAATCTACTCTCAGCACACACACCAACACATAGTTAAGTCTAATCAAGTATTCAGACGATCATATCAATTGACTAGATCAAATACTATAGGATCAGCATTGATTCTCAATGGCAACCCTAATATATATCAACCATAAAAAAAACAAAAAATAAAAAAAATCATCTCAGAGCTAAGTGAGACAAGGTTCATTTCAAAGTAATAAAAAATAAGATAAACAAAGCATGTTCATGATAAAAATCGAAAAGGATAATGTAAGGCCCCGAACCCCAGAAACCCTACAGTTGGTATTCATACAAAACACTTGTAAAAATATGTAAACATGAAAATAGTTGATTCCATTAAAATAACTAATTCAGAGTAAAATTCAACGGAAAACGTAAATAATAAAATAAGTTCCCAAAACCCGGGAATTTTGCCCAAAACCAACTTAATTATCTTTAATAAAAATTTTTAAAAGGAAATGTTTAATAATAAAGTCTTCAAATCCCGTATGCCCTTCACCGTCCAAGTAGCTTCGTGCACGTCCAAGCGATAAGGCATCCTCTTCCTAACCTGAAACTCACACTAACATGCACACAAAGTCAGCTTAAGCTGAGTGAGTTCAAGTTTCAAATAAGTAACAAAAGTCTTAATAATCATTCCAACGGTTTTAAAACTGTAAACAGAAATACATCAGTTAGGTCATCACATTTAATAAATAATGATCCTTACGTTATGAACATCTCTATACGTACATTCCTATATATAAAAAATATATATATATATATATATATATATATATATATATATATAACGTTCAATAATAACATTCAGGGTCGAGCAAACGTACAACCCAAACACGTAACATTCAACGCATGCAAACACAAAGTAGGCATACGCAACATTTAATAGTCGAGATGAGTACAACATTCGCCAAATATTGGCCATTCTATAATACATATATACATACACACATTCTTTAACATTCCAAGGCCTACTAATACTAGCAAACCTATGTAAAATCGTTTAAAACATTTCATCAAGCAAAATCGCTTAGGTGTGCATGCTAGCCCAAAACATAAAAAAGTTAAACAGGGCATCAAGAAATCACCTGACACGAGACACGGATTCACCACGAGCTAGAGAATCCCTAAGCAATCCCAAGACTCAAACACCTGCATGTTTACATTCAATCAATACTAATGACATCAAGGTGACTCGTTTATCCTACGAAACGTTCTAACGGGGTTCGGGTTACCTAAACCCTCGACCTCATCAAACTTAATCACAACAGCCCTCGAGGTCTCACATTCACCAAAACGACCCTTAGGTACTCCCGGGAATAAAGAATTCTCAATTTGCCCCCGGGAGCACTAGGTGACACTAACACGCGTGTTTAGGAGTCGTTTAGGCCGTTAACATCCAACTCAGCCCCGTGTGGACCCATTATGATAAAATCACAGCGAACAAGTTCAAACGACGCCACACGAGTCAAATGGGTCGGTAACCCGCAAGTACAACGCACCAACTATTCAATAAAAACAATTGCGCGTTGTACCGACCCGTAGGAGTAACCGACAACCAATTCAGCCCCTTAACTTATAAAATTGAATTTTGAACAGCCCGTACATCAAACCAAGTGTCCCCGAACTGAATTGGTCGTTAATCACTTCAACCCTCGCGTTAAACGCGCCAAACTACAATTCTAGACAACAGAACATAACAATCAAACTACAACTAGTTGATCAACTTAACGAACACCTATGAACATGATCTTTAAGTATGATATACGGGACATACCTAGGAAGATTGTGGTGCAAAAACCCACTTCGAACAGCCCCGACAAGAACACAATAGAACATCCACTGGTTAAGCCTAAAACGAACTTATCGATCATTAACGAGTAAAACGTGCAGATTTTAGCATGCGAAGATGGATTTAATTATATAGGATAACCTTTGAAATAAATTATTAAATTTTTACCAGACTTTAGTAAATTTCTTAGGTTTATAAAAATATTTTTATTATATTTTTCTAATGGATAAAAAATTCATAAAAATTCCTCCAACACAGCAAGGTACGTGCAGCTATTTCAGTGTGCAACAAAATGGTTTTATTTTTATAAAATTCAATACCGAACCAAATTAAATGATTCCATTTGGGTTTGGTTCCTAACTCAAAATACTAACTTCCATAAGTAGAACCAACCAATTTGGACATGTCGAAAAAGGGTTATGACGTCGGGAAGACAGACCAGAATCCGTCATCCCGCATCAGCTTTGACACTCGATTTTATAAATTCATAAAAACCATTCAAATCTCATCCAAATATTACGTATTATACCTTTCTGGAAACTAGACTCAATGTAGAACATCATGGAATCAAGAATTGATCAAAAACAATGGATTATCATCGCGTTACAGTCCCTACAATAAACGTATACGAATCTGTCAGCAAACTGTTATCATTAAAACTCAACCTTAACGACCAATAAGCGCGTTAATATGATCAATTAAGGTGTAAAAGACATGGGGAATCATAAAACTGACCTTGAATTGAAGTTTTATGGCATAAACCTGGCTGGAAAGAAGAAAAATCGAAGGGGATGAGGCTGCCAAAGCTTCGAACGGCTGAGTAGAGAGGCTAGGGTTTAGGTTTTATTTTTGTTTTATATAAATAAACATGTTACACCCTAGCCCTTCTAATTTAAGAGATATGGCAACTTGGAAGGAAAGATTAGATAACTTAACGTTCCGGGAAGATGATAGGGTCAACAAAATATGCCGGATAACTCTAGCGAAGTATACATACTTTACATGACTTAAATCCTTAAACTGGAAATTAACGGGCGTTACAGATAATAACTTAATCATCAAGTTCGTAACCATGAGCGCATCTCTCTAGCTGATTATCTATGAATTTTACATAAGAATCGACCTCCAGCTCTGAAAACTTCTTTTAGCTACGGTTAGAATGTTAAAATATACGGAGAAGATAACCTTTGGAATCACATTGTCATTTTCTTTACTTTTGTGTAAATCCAATGAAAATGACGCAGTGAGGTTTTGGGGTGTCACAGTCTAGTGATAACAATATTAGCAATAGATTCTAAGAGGCATGTTGGTCGATCATAATATAAGCTGAATTGTTCATTTTGATTGTATAGGTGGTCGATGGGGTGTGTTAGAACTTTAGTGGATTGGGTCGATGTGTAGTGTATATCTAATTAACCTCTTTCTAGTAAAATTGTACTAAATTTTGTAGGAATTCACTTGCACTATTTAGATTATGGCTGCTTTTTTTAAGCTATTGGATTTTAATTATCTCAACTTTCACGTATTGGCTGATATTATTCGTAACTCAAGAAATATTTATATATAGTCTATACTTTGAATGTATTTTACTCCATGAATGCTATACGCATTTTCTGCGTCATCAAAAAACTAACAGGGTTACTTTTCCATTAGTATGGGATTGTCGGAGAAAAACGCATTCATAGTTTGGAACATCTATAAACATATCCAGAGTTGGAATTAATCTCTGCCAATAGATTAAAGTTGATATTAATAAAATCCAATAACCCTTTTTGTCTTTTTATAAGTTCATAACCTAAGCAGTTAATGCGGAAAAATATCGCATATCGGTTAAGCACCGATATCCGAGATATCGGTTATCACCATAAGATATCGGTGGGATATCGGTAATTTTAATATCATGTGAAATTCATATATATATCAATTTAACACTAAAAATTCAGTGTAGTCTCCTAACATTAACATATTAACCTTTTGCAACTTGCAAAACACAAACAATCATAGCAAGTAAGAATTGGTTAAGACTTAAAAAAACTAACATTAAACACTAAAAGTTGATAATTAATACTTAAAACACTGATATCGAGAATATCGATGATTTATGGGTCAAATATCTGTCCAATATCGGTCAAATTCAGGTCAATATCGCTGATATTATCGGTACCGATATTCTAACCGATATTTTGACTGATATTTTACCAAGGGATCAATAACCGATATATCGGTGATATATCGGCGATATCGACTGCATAGTTCAGGACATGATTAAACGTTATTCATTCACAAGGTGAGGAGAAAATCCAAGTCTTTTTGGCAATATATGTTGGTTAATATAACGAACTATTAAATTTTGCCAGTCGGAAGGTGTAACCCAATACATGTGGTTGAAGGAAATAAGACGACTGATCAAAGAAAATAATTCATGTTTGAACAGGTTACTTAGCATATCTAAATAACACATCCAGTTTTCCTACTCCTTACAACCATTCGTATCTATGGACACTCGAATCTGAAAGCTCTCTTATTCTTTTATACTAGACTGACATTGTTTGATTCCAAACATGTACAATACAACCACATTTCTCCTTAGCTTTCATAGCCTTTATATCTTGACTTCCTAACCTCTTCACGGATGATGAGAAGTGCTGAAACAAACGCTTTATCAACATTTGGAGATAAAGACACAGAAAACTTCTCTTCTGCTTTCACAGTTTTCTGATGACTAACTTGAGTATGCAACTGCAACAAAACCGAGTGAAAATGGCACTCGTTGTTAGGGCTTTACGAAAATGATTGTTCAAAATATCATATGTTGAAATAACAAATAGCATGATGTTAGAAGTAGAGCAAAGATAATAAGAACATTATGTGATTAAGTTACATGCCTGGGCAAGAACTGTAACTTTGTCTTGACCAAATATTATGCATGTTCCATCCTTAAAGTTGTCATAAACTCTGTAATTAAATGTGCTTTCGGTCATATTAGAAGCCATGTAAACATCGTATCGTAGTGATTTGCGGCCTCTAGTCTTCTTTACAGTGAAAAGTTTGTGGTGCTCATGGTGATCTCCCTTATACGCTTGGCGTCTTCTATGCATGCTGATGTGCTGCAATTATGTGACAAGTTAGGATGGTAATAAATAGTTTTAATATTTTTGGCTAACTATTGATTATTTAATTTAAAGAAGTAATTTAATTTACGTTGTTGTGTTCGATGTATTAGTTTTTACTGTTTGTAAATTACATCTCTAATTATCATAAAATAACTTTCTATAAACCTACATCTAATGCCATAATAAAATCATCTCAAAATTTGGATTAACAAAAAACTATTAGCCTGACAAAAATCATCTCAAAAACAAGATTTATAAACCCAACAAAAAGGGGATATTTTTAAGGCAAAAGCAACCAAACCCAATCCAAAAAGACTGGACTGATCCATCCTGTATATGTCCGTTTTTCAGTATAAACCCACCTTGAAATATGATATCAAACACAACTAAACAAAGAAGTATCAACAACAGATAGATGTATGTATTTACTGAGAGATCTCTGATGGAAGACAGTCACACTAAACAATTATAAAAATGTAAATTTAATTAAATAGTCGGTAACATTCGTTGGAAATCCTCACAAATGAGACTACTGCGACAATTAAAGTTAGTGTGATTTTATATTCAAGTCTCCAATAAATAACGATACTCTCATTTGTATTCATTGATGCACGTTCTATTTTGTTTCGTAATTGTTTTACAGTAACCCATGGGGGCCACTGTCGTTGGTAACCGGCATACTGACGGATTACCAGCGGATATTTCTATACACCGTACTCCTTTACTTTGTTGTGAAAGGATGGATATTCATTCTTATGGAGGTTAGGAACAATTGATCGTTGGTTTTACATATTTCCTTGTAATAAATATTTTTTAGGAAAGATATATAGAAATTACTTTTGCAGTGAAAGAAATCACAGGTTGGTCTGTTTCATCCATCATAACACGAAATCCATTCTTCTTCTTCCTAGCTCGAAATATAACATTTCCATCGTCGTCACTGATTTTGAACTTGTCTTCCACCTCACGGTTCTTCTCAAACATTAACTGTATCGCACAGTTGGAACAATATTTCTGGTCTACAACTACAACCGGGTACTCAGGCTCCTTAAACACGCGATCAGGGGTTCCTTTTCGTGACATATCATCATCAGAAGAATAACACGGGCTAGCCGTCGACATTGGGCTAGACATTTTGATCCTTATGATAATTAGCCCAAGTAACTTACGATCAACACCACACGGGATGAATCTCAATGAACGTGATACCTAATCCTTTGGTTACAACAGGCACTAACTTCTAAGATGGACCACCATCCTTCTGATATAAGATGGTTATCAGAAATTGATCTGTGCGCCCTTTAAAACGGGTTTTCATCAATTCTTTTGGCTACCTTTAATCTGTGTTCCCTATTGACTCGATCAAACCAATATTTTGCACCATACATTCAATAAAAAAATATTACTGTTAGTTTTTACTTACTAAAAATGAATTATCTAGTCATGTGCGAAAACACTTTCATTGTAAAATATTAGTTAGTATAATAAATTTGATTTATGTTTAAAATGGTTGAATATATACATTTAATGCCATAAGTTAAATGTAAAACACTTCACGACAAATTGTAACGTTGATCGAAGCTGATAAGTGGTGCTAAAACACATTTCTAGAGAATGGTTAGATTGGAACATGTCGGATCAAACAAATTACTTTATAAATTCAAACTCCCATGACACGACAAATAATAGGTAACTAAATCACAATAGTAAATATTTCAACAGCGTTAAAAATCGGTCTAGCCGACCAACTATTCAACAAAGTATTCGATAAGGTGTTTAGACGAGGCTGATATATATGTCTACATCTTCAAAACATTCTCATACTAACATCATATAAGTACGAGAATGTCTTAAACACATAGTCCTATTTAAGGTAGCATAGATTGTTTTAACTTAATAGCCTTGCATGCATCCCATGTCAAAATATTTTATTGTAGGCCTAACTAAATTTATATATTAACAATTTCATGTTAAATGTGCATCATTAGTTTGTACCTTATGTTTTATAAGTTGATATCTTTTTATTTGGCTTTCTCTTATACGCATGTTCTATCCTTCTTGCTGCCATCTGTTTGGTATTATGTTTGTGGACCTACATACTTTACACGCTTCGTTTATGTTCAAGACCACATGTTTCTCCTTCGTACGCATCAACAAATCCCTGATTTAATATGACGCTCATTGTCGCCCAGGTTTGTGTGCACCTATTTTACATCTTACGACGATAATTGATGGTTAGTATAGGTGTTCATTTTTTTTTTGTATTACTTGCTTATATTAATACTGTTTTTTTGTGTTTACAAGATTGTATGTGTCAATGCAGATTGATCGATTGTTTTCTTTCGTTTATGTATCGGCAAGTGTTTGGAACGCTTTTAATTTTTTGGTTTTCCTCTGCTGATTGCATTACAGTTTTATTAGGTTTAGATTGGATGTTTGTCTGCATGTTGTTTGTTGAATATGGAGTTCAGTTGTTAATTAGTCATTTGTATTATTCTCCTAGGAGAGACTTTAGGCTAGCTGCCATTTTCACTTTTTGTTTCCTTGCGTGTCATAATCTAACATTAGGTGATGGTGCCCATGGTTGTAGCTATAATTTTGCTCTAACGTTTTTCTCATAAGTTGGTATGCTTATGTTTCTGTATTGCATTTTGTTAGTTTAGCTTCCATGTGAAGAAGCGTGGATCGACTTACTTGTATACGATCAACGTTCCTCGGGTATGAGTGTGCTATATCACCGATGGTTTTCTGAGATACGAGTTCTTCCACCTACAAAACGAACAGCACCGTGAGCTTACCCCTCCGAAAGGGACAGAGGGGTCCTCTTTAGGGTAACCCTCCGGTGTGAGAATAAGATATTGTAGGAGAGGATGATCAGGATGTGAAAATGAGTAAAGGATTTAGAGTATATTTTCTTCCCTGGCTCCAACTGTGGAGGTGGTGTGGTATTTATAGTGTTAGGGTTTCCAATAATTGGGCTCAGACCCAATTAGAGCCTTTTTGGCCTCCTCCTATTGCTTCGCGCCACGTGTACTTAGGACACCTGGTGCTTTTTCATTGATTATTCTCTGACCAAGGTATTTCACCTGACCCATGTGCCATCACGTGGTAGCACATGGGCTTTGATGAGTTGTCCACCTTTCATTGGCAGCTGTCAACATCAGCACATTCTTTATTCCTTAAAAGATACCTTCTGGAAGGTTGTCTGATGAGTACAATCATGGTTGTCCTTATCCTGATTTGGATTAGACTATTGTCTCATTTGTTGTGTGTCGCTTACGCGCGGCCTTTATGCGCCTATCCCGGGGATGCGCAAGGTCTTCTCTTTATCCTCACACTAAATGTGTGTGTTGTGTGCTTGCGCATAGGTTTTGGCTTGCGCATAGGTTTTGGCTTTGTGTCATGCGCTTGCGCATAGGCTTTGTGTCATGCGCCACGCGCAGATGTTTCATGCGCTTGCGCATAGGTTTTGGCTTTGTGTCTTCATGACATCCTGATTTCAAGCCTTTTGGGTCTATATCTTGTGGGTTGACCCGCCCCGCTCGATGTTAAGGCGGGTGCATACCTCTTCAAGCCCCCCCCAGTCTAATGCGTGTCTTGTCTCGCGCGAGCGAGGTAAGATAGATATTAGACTTAATAGTTTGCTTTTTTAATAGGGCTTGTTTTTTCTTTTTCTTTTCTTGTATACACGTGGTTGGTTGGTGTTGACATGCATCAGAGATGGAGATGTTATGTGTCAGACCTTTCGTGTGCTCGAGGTGCTACAGTGGCCTTTCACGTCTCCTCATGCAGTGTCAGGAACACGTGTCGCGCTTATGTTGGCCTACGCCTGCGAGTGGGGGCGCGTGAGCGTAGATCTGATTATTACTTGTTTCTCTTTCTCTCCCCTGGGCCTATAAAACCAAACCTTTTGAATGGTTTTTTCTTCATCTCCACTGTCATTTTCATAGCTTTTGCCTACCATTTACCTTCCGATTAAGAGCTTTCGTCTTTGTCCCTGAATTCCGTGCTTAAAGTAACCATATTGTTCGATTCGCAATTGTATGTCTGAAAACCCAGACACCACAATTTCCCCTAGTAAAGGCCGTGTAAAATCAGTGGTTATGTCTACTTTAAAGAAAACCGGCAAGGGTACTAGGGTTGCCGAGGCCTCGTCGGAGGAGGGGGGAAAGAATAAAACGGTGAAGAGATGGGATGAGATTCCCTGCAAGTTGAAACAGCCTGAGCTTGATAGTCTCATTGCTTCTCAGGGTTTTCTCCCTGAGTATGGTTGTCTGCTCCCGGCAGCTGGGCAGAAGGCTGCGGATCCTCCTGCCGGCTATATCTCTCTATATTCTCATTTTTTTACTCACTGTAACCTTCGTCTTCCGATGACAAGGTTTATAGGTGCGCTCCTTCAATTTTATGGGATTCACATATCCCAAGTTCATCCTTTTGGGTTGGTGCGCATGACTCATTTTGAGTTTATGTGCAGAGCTCAGCGCGAAGAGCCTACTCCTCGCCGCTTTCAATATTTCTATAAACCAAAGGTTCAAGATTCTTGGTTTTCGTTTACTCCGCGCAGTCAGAAGGTTAAATGCTCTACTGTCACTTTTAAGAGCCTTCATGACTGGACTGAGAAGTTTTTCTACGTCAAGGCTGGTGTGATTCCAATCCGCATGACTATGCGCGCGATCACTTCTGCGCCCGCGGTTGACAATGTTCTTAAGAACCCAACGGGCACATGGGTTAAGAAGTTATCCGCTGAACCATCCCCCGCCAATAATATTTGCGAGGAAGCGCTGGTGGGGGTTGGTATGAGCAAGAGGTGGACTGACAGCGAGACTGTGCCTGTCATCCAGGTTGATGGCTCAGGTGGGTTGTTTGTTCATTGCGTTAATTTTGCGCGAGTATAATTCGTTTTGCTGATATCACTTGTCTTGTTTTATGTAGAAAGCAAGGAATACATCCACGCCGCCTATGACGAGCATACGGAGGGGGGATCTGCTGCGCTGAACCCTGGGGAAACCGCCTTTCCTGATCGTTTTGACGATATGTTTAATCCTGTTGACTTAGAATTTTGCTTTGACAGCGATGCGCCTGGTAAGCCCTTGTATTTGTGTTTAGGCCCTTAGAATACCAAATTTGGTTTTAACATTTCTGTTGCGCGTATTGTAGATGCGCTCGCCAATTACGAGTTGGAGCCTGTGGAAGAGGAATGGGAGGAGGAAGAAGCTGAAACGCAAAAACTCAAGCGCAAGGCTAAAGGCAAAACTGGCGCAGGGGCCAGTAAAAAACAGAAAAAAGATGATGCCTCTGTTGCCCAGAATCTTCCTCCTACTCAAGTGAAGGGACTTGGGAAAACCAAAGGTTTTACTTCCAAGTTTTCCTCGTCTTCTTTGCCTCAAGGTGTGGGCAATCCTCCAGTCCACACGAGGTATGGTGCTGCCACCTCATCTTTGCGCGTGGCGGACAAGGGAAGCGGTGCTGCGCATGCTGTTTCGTCTTCTCCAACAGGTATACTTTGTTTATATTTTGTGGTTTTATGAGCGTGATTCCGATAGAGTTATTAATGAAGCTTTGTTCACTCAAATGTTTGTAGAGCCGGCAACGTTGGTGGCTCAACCTTAGGCGCAGCAAGGTGCCAAGGCTGTGCCGAAGGTTGTTTTGAAGTCCTCTGTTTTGCCCTCAAAAAAAGGGAAAATGGACTTCATGGCGATGTTTAATTCGCGGACTGCGGTGCGCCAAGGTATCTATTGCGCTTTGATTGTCTGATTCTTTCCTTTAGTTCATGTCATGAATCATTTCTCCTTGTTGGTTTTTTCATAGGAATTATAGCTGGCACACAAGCTGCTGGTGGCACTGCTAGCGCTGGCGCCGTTAGTTCTGCTCCTGCTCCAACAAGTACTGAATCTCCCCTCACTGAGATCACTAAGGAGCAGGAGACTATTTTTCGCGATGCTCTAACAGCGTCAAGACCTCCCTCACCTCCTCCTGCGCGCAGCTTTCCTCGTGAGACTATTTTTGATTCTTCCAAGTCGCAGGAGAAGAGACCTGTTATAGAGGATGATGAGGAGGTTAATTTTGAAAATTCTGATCGTGGCCGCGTAAGCCCTATAGCGCCACGAGATTTCGTGGCGCAACCTTTTTCTCATGGGGCAGGCAGGAGCTCATCAGCTGGCGCCAATCTTTCTGCCGGTTCTCCTCAGGTATAAGTTTATTTTTCTCCGCTGTGCAGACTTCCAAATTAGTGTTTAGATAACTAAAACGTTTCTTTGCGTTGCTTTGTGTTTGCAGGGAGCCGATCACATATACCGCCCGAGCTAGAGTATCACTAAAGAGAGCTCATTCCAATCCTTGGGCGTATGTGAAGACTTTTGGGCTCACTCCGTTCCTCCAGCTGAAAGGATGTTTCAAGAGGACCGCGCTCGCGTGGATTTGCTTAATGACCACCTTTTTGCTGGGTCTGCGTTTTTTGCTGCCTCCCAAGAGCTTCGCAATGATTATATAAAGGTACGTGATGCCCTTGCGGAGGCCAAGCAAGAGGCTAAGATTTCTGCTTGGAATCTTTCTGATGCCCGAGAGAAGGCTGAGAAACTCCAAGCAGAACTTAGCGAGAACCGGTCAAGTGCCAACGCTGCTTTTGTGAAGCGCGGGCTTGAGCTGCAAGCTGCGCGGGATAAATTGCAAGTGGCAGAGGCAGATGCGGCCAAGTACGCGCGTCAAGCGCGTGACCTGGAGTTGGCGGTGGAGGCGTGTGACCAAACTATTGCGCAGGTTAATACTGAAAAATCTTTATTGGAGAGTGAGGTTGCGCGCCTGAAGAAAGAGCTCGACGCTGCGCGAGCGGAAAAGAATGAAGCCTTGGCGGCAGCAGCGTCTGACAAAGAAGAGCTAAAACAAGCTAAGGAAACTGTTGAGTTGTTAAACTCTCAAATCCCTGCTCTTGAGACGTTTGTTTCTTCCCTCGCGCAGGACCATCAATGGCTAATTTCACAGGGTGTGACTCGTTGCGCTTATGCGATGAAATACTCAGACGAGTTTCAGACCCTTGTGATGGACTGTAATGCGGCGTCGCGCTTGGTGGGTCGGGTTGAGGGGTTTAAGCATGGTTATGAATATGGCATGCTAAAGAGGAATCCATCCGACTACCCTTATCAGCTCGACACTGTCTGCGCTGACATGGCTGAGGTGGGGGAGAAGTACTTGAATACTCCAATTCCCATCCTTGAGCAGGTATTTTAACCTTAATGAGTTTACTCGACTTATTTTCATAATCTTTTGTACTTTATACTGTTCCTTGTGGCTTGCAGATAGCCGCGCTTGCTGACCAGCCCGATCTTGGCGCTTTAAAGAAATTACTTGATGAATGTGAAGGGACTGGTGGCAGTGATGATGGCGCGGGCAACGCTACCTCTGCCAGCGGCTCTAGCGTGGCCAAAGGACCTACTCCTGACGCTATCATGACAGAAGATGACTATATATTCAAGACGAACAGCTTGATTATGGTAAGTTTGGAGATGACGAGGAGCGGGCTGCGCCAGATGCTGAGGGAGGAAATAATGATGAGGAAGAGGCTGATATTGACATAGAGACTTGAAAAGCCCTTCTTTTTTTTTTTTTTTTTTTTTTTGTGTTTGTGGTTTTTACCTCATCATTTGTAAATTTGTAAACTTCTATGTTTCGGAATGAAATTTTGTTTTTCCCTTATTCGCATCTTGCGCATTCCCAATTCATCTCTCTATATTGCATGTGTGTGCTTGTTGAATATAAGGTATGCTTATACATTGAAACTTGAACAAGGTTGTAAGGAAATTATTTTTACTTAATCCTTAACAGTTGTCATATTTTAAGTTATTTTGCGATATTCTGAATATGCTGACACGTGCCTTGGCATTTCATTATTCCTCTTTTGCGCGACGTTATCTTGCATTTATTATAGGGAATTATGAATGAGTTTTTTAGCCTTTACGTGTCAGTATGTGTTACTCTGCATATATCCATTATAATCCCATGCGCGGCCCCGACCTGAGACCTTAACAACTATACTTTGGCATGTGCTTTGCCTTGGTTGTGCCTAGGTATTTTTATGGTCCAGTTGCGCAATACGTAGGATGGATGCTATGAGTAATTTGAGCTAAGGCTCATATTATTGGGCTAAGGCCCTTACGTTTTAGAGTTAAAACTCGTTAACGCGTCTGAGCTTGAAGCTCGCGCATGTATGTTTTACTTCGTTTTATTTTTAGTTTGATGTCAATACAATGTTGTCATATTGCTCAAAATTAATAAAGGGAAGTGTGAAACATGTATGCAAAAGGTAATAGAACGCATAGAGCGTATCATTATTCATAATGGCTTAAAAAGCCTTGATTACAAACTTGACAACTTTTACATGAAACATTTTCTAAGTTGTGCTGCGTTCCATGTGCGCGGGATCTTCTTTCCATTTAAATCTATTAAAGCGTATGCGCCTTTTCCCAATTCTTCCGAGACTTGATAAGGTCCCTCCCAGTTGGGAGACATCTTTCCCGGGGGTATTGCGCGACTAGCTTCATTGTTCCGAAGGACAAAATCATTCTTCTTGAAGTGGCATTCTTTTACGCGCTGATTGTAGTATTTTTCTAGCTTTTTCTTGTATTTGGCTTCACTGATGATAGCCGCCTCTCTGCGTCCCTCAAGTAAATTGAGATCCAGCCTCTTTTCATGCTCGTTATCCGTCTTACTCATCATGAGCACTCTATAGGATGGGCATCCAATCTCTGCTGGAATTATAGCCTCCGTTCCATAGGTTAGGCTGAACGGGGACTCGCCATTGCTGGTTTTGCTTAATGTCCTGTGCGCCCACAGGACATTGGGTAACTCCTCGACCCATGCATGGGACTCTCCCTCCAACCTTTTCTTCAGCCCATTCAGCAAGCTTTGGTTCGCGCGTTCCACTTGGCCATTCCCTTGAGGGTGGTATACTGAAGTGAAGACCTGATTGATGTGTATGACATCCGTGGCAAAACCGAGTACACCTTAGTACTTACAAACTCGAATAAGCGTTTAACCGCTTATTGCGTAACGAACAAACGAATAACCAAACGGGTCTGGTTATGGTCCGGATATCCCAGGGTGCCATCTATAAGTGATATACGATCTATGCAAGCTA